>NW_025533132.1:37500-40000 GCF_020631705.1 Daphnia magna | reverse complement strand
CAGCTCGGTCAAAGGGCCGTTCGAGAGGCCCTCCTGGAGAAGTGAGTGACCTCACTTTGGGACAGAAAGGTACGTGGTTGTCCAGGGAAGTTTCCCTACCGCGGGAGGTTCCAGATCCGTCACAATTCCAGTCTGATTCCGAGCCACGGGGCGAGGAATTCGAGGACGCACAGAGCTGCCAGGATTCTGGGAATCCGGAAGCAGGGGGTGCGGTGACGGAAGGGGCATACGAGTCCGTAGCTGCACGTAGCCAGCACGAGGGGGCTCGTGAGGTAGGGAACGAAGGAAGGGTTAACGCACGTACCGGGGCGGGTAACGAGAAGCGGCAGGAAGTGCGGGTCGTCGATCGTGATCAGGGATCACGCACGCGTCAGGCGGAGTTCGACGACCGCGAGTCGCTTATCCCGCAGGTGTCAGTCTCCAGTGTCCAGGAAAGGATCGACGAGCAACGGAGGAAGTCGTACGACCCAAATTCGCTCGGAACGCAGGGGTCGGTGACTGGAAACCGAGAGGTGTGGCAGGGGTCGGCGTGGGCGGAAGGCGCTGCCGACAGGAAACGCATAGTTAGCGTGGAAGCCGATACCTCCGGGGTCATCAACAGATCGTCGGGTAGCGACAGCGGACAGCCGTTGGAAGCGAGGAACGACGAGCAGCGAGGGGTGGGCTTGGAAAGAAGAAGCCTGCGCGAAGGCCTACGGCCTAGAGCGTTTAGTACTCCACAGGAAGCGGCAACGGTGAGACAGGGACGCGGCGGATTCAGCGTAGGAGGATCGCCAAGCCGACAGTCTCTGGAAGATCCTGAACTCGAGTGGGACCCGTTTTTGGAAGAGGAGGAAGACATGGCGGAACGCCCAATGTTCCACTACAAGGAGCCGGAAAAGTTCCGGGGCACGCCAAAGGAAAACGCAATGGAGTGGATAGACCGGTTCGAAAGGATTGGTCGCCATAATCGTTGGTCGAATAACGATCTTGCAAGGGCTATTGATGTTTCGCTCGAGAGTGCTGCCTACAAATGGATTGTAGGCCTTGAGGCGAGAAACGCACGCCCAGAGCACTGGGAGGACCGGGAGGTCCAAGTAGCCGGAACTGAGGACGAGCCAGCACACTACAGAGAGGTGCGTGGGCTCAAGACGCTTTTCCTGAAGCAGTTCGTGGCGGTAAACCTGAAGCGGCAGACGGAAAGGAAGCTGCGCATGCGGGTCCAAGGAAAGGAGGAAGACATCACGGAATACTACCATGATGTTATGGACATGTGTCGCATGGTTCAGCCAGACATGGCCGAAGAGGTACGCATAGACCACCTTTTCAGGGGATTGAGCCCGGCTCTCTACGAGAGGCTTTACGTGTTGGGCATTAAATCGTGTGAAGAATTCCTGGAGGAGGCGAGACTTCACGCAGATGCCGTAAAAACAGCCTATGAGAGGGGGTACGAGGATGCGCGTAGAGAGCGCGAGAAGCCGGCAGTCGGGGCAGTAGGCCTTGACAAGGTGCAAGACCTACAGCGCCAGATTCAAGAACTGAGGGACGAGCTAGCCCGGGCAGGAGATCCTTCGAAGAGGAAGGAGAAAGAAGAGGATCAAGGCCAGCCCGACCCTAATGCAGTTTAGTCTGTTACACTATCATGCATCGACCGCGTACCCAGCATTCTAACACAGAACCATCGATGCAAAATAATGGCAACTACTGTTCCTACCAACACGAAATGGTTTTGTATTTTTTTGGAACCTCTTACCCTTACCTAAGCAACTTGATTACCATCCGTGCTTTAGCGGAAAATGTTTTAGTCGGAAATAGTCTCTAAAACTGTCGAAGTTTCTTGGCCTCTATAGTATAGGAAAGCACAGAAAGCATCTGGCTAGTGTATCTATCTGATTCCGGTATGTCAATCAAGTTAATCACCACAATTCATTGGGATCTTACTTTAATGATGTACTACAGATCCCAAAAAACAAAATTCGATGGCGTACGTAGCACATGCATTTCAATGTTGTGCATTACTGGAATGCAAAACAGAACATTAGTTGCAAGATTTCGTGGCGCAATGGTAGCGCGCCTGACTCCAGATCAGGAGGTTGCGTGTTCAAATCACGTCGAGATCAGAGGGTTTGTTCTGCATTTTGTGCTCAATTGTATTATTTAACGACTTAAGAGCGACAGCTATTCTAGGACAACAATCTTTCGACTTTTAGGACGTGTAAACAATTTGACAATTGCATTCAACAATACTTTTATTTCAAATTGCATATTAATGTTGCGTAAGCAAGTTGTTGCTTACCAAAAATGTAGTAATGTTAAGAGAAGGAGAAGTTCGCCAATTGCATGTAGTGATATACTTAGGGTTCGTGAAGAGGTGATGTAACTAGGGAATCTGATTAGTTACAGTTTGTGTTTGTTACAGTTGCTTATGGATTCTTTGAATGAAAGGTCAATATTGGACGTAAAATGCATCGACCGGGAATCGAACCCGGGCCGCCCGCGTGGCAGGCGAGCATTCTACCAC
>NW_025533132.1:27500-35000 GCF_020631705.1 Daphnia magna | reverse complement strand
TTCGATTTCTTACTAGCAGAGCGTAGTTTCGATCTACGGACCTCTGGGTTATGGGCCCAGCACGCTTCCGCTGCGCCACTCTGCTGTTGAAATTTGTTGTCTGCATTACGTTCCAATAACAGCTTTTGTAGCATTTTAAATTGCTGTGTTACTATCATGCATCGACCGCGTACCCAGCATTCTAACACAGAACCATCGATGCAAAATAATGGCAACTACTGTTCCCTACCAACACGAAATGGTTTTGTATTTTTTTGGAACCTCTTACCCTTACCTAAGCAACTTGATTACCATCCGTGCTTTAGCGGAAAATGTTTTAGTCGGAAATAGTCTCTAAAACTGTCGAAGTTTCTTGGCCTCTATAGTATAGGAAAGCACAGAAAGCATCTGGCTAGTGTATCTATCTGATTCCGGTATGTCAATCAAGTTAATCACCACAATTCATTGGGATCTTACTTTAATGATGTACTACAGATCCCAAAAACAAAACAAAATTCGATGGCGTACGTAGCACATGCATTTCAATGTTGTGCATTACTGGAATGCAAAACAGAACATTAGTTGCAAGATTTCGTGGCGCAATGGTAGCGCGCCTGACTCCAGATCAGGAGGTTGCGTGTTCAAATCACGTCGAGATCAGAGGGTTTGTTCTGCATTTTGTGCTTAATTGTATTATTTAACGACTTAAGAGCGACAGTTATTCTAGGACAACAATCTTTCGACTTTTAGGACGTGTAAACAATTTGACAATTGCATTCAACAATACTTTTATTTCAAATTGCATATTAATGTTGCGTAAGCAAGTTGTTGCTTACCAAAAATGTAGTAATGTTAAGAGAAGGAGAAGTTCGCCAATTGCATGTAGTGATATACTTAGGGTTCGTGAAGAGGTGATGTAACTAGGGAATCTGATTAGTTACAGTTTGTGTTTGTTACAGTTGCTTATGGATTCTTTGAATGAAAGGTCAATATTGGACGTAGAATGCATCGACCGGGAATCGAACCCGGGCCGCCCGCGTGGCAGGCGAGCATTCTACCACTGAACCATCGATGCTGATGAAATCGGTGCGGTTTTATGTCTTTAATCGTTTCACATCATTTACAACAGTTTGTTTACTGCTATTTAAAACAATTAATTTTTTTTAGCTATAAATTCTGTAAATGCATCGACTTAATATTTCAGCTTCGATCTCTTACTAGCAGAGCGTAGTTTCGATCTACGGACCTCTGGGTTATGGGCCCAGCACGCTTCCGCTGCGCCACTCTGCTGTTGAAATTTGTTGTCTGCATTACGTTCCAATAACAGCTTTTGTAGCATTTTAAATTGCTGTGTTACTATCATGCATCGACCGCGTACCCAGCATTCTAACACAGAACCATCGATGCAAAATAATGGCAACTACTGTTCCCTACCAACACGAAATGGTTTTGTATTTTTTTGGAACCTCTTACCCTTACCTAAGCAACTTGATTACCATCCGTGCTTTAGCGGAAAATGTTTTAGTCGGAAATAGTCTCTAAAACTGTCGAAGTTTCTTGGCCTCTATAGTATAGGAAAGCACAGAAAGCATCTGGCTAGTGTATCTATCTGATTCCGGTATGTCAATCAAGTTAATCACCACAATTCATTGGGATCTTACTTTAATGATGTACTACAGATCCCAAAAAACAAAATTCGATGGCGTACGTAGCACATGCATTTCAATGTTGTGCATTACTGGAATGCAAAACAGAACATTAGTTGCAAGATTTCGTGGCGCAATGGTAGCGCGCCTGACTCCAGATCAGGAGGTTGCGTGTTCAAATCACGTCGAGATCAGAGGGTTTGTTCTGCATTTTGTGCTCAATTGTATTATTTAACGACTTAAGAGCGACAGCTATTCTAGGACAACAATCTTTCGACTTTTAGGACGTGTAAACAATTTGACAATTGCATTCAACAATACTTTTATTTCAAATTGCATATTAATGTTGCGTAAGCAAGTTGTTGCTTACCAAAAATGTAGTAATGTTAAGAGAAGGAGAAGTTCGCCAATTGCATGTAGTGATATACTTAGGGTTCGTGAAGAGGTGATGTAACTAGGGAATCTGATTAGTTACAGTTTGTGTTTGTTACAGTTGCTTATGGATTCTTTGAATGAAAGGTCAATATTGGACGTAAAATGCATCCACCGGGAATCGAACCCGGGCCGCCCGCGTGGCAGGCGAGCATTCTACCACTGAACTGAACTTTGGTCTTCTGCTAGACTTTGTCGAGAGCAGACGTGTTTTCAAAGGGCTCTGGGTTTTTATTGATGTTATGTTTTAGCTCGATATATTGTACTTCTCTTTTATCTAACTTCATCCGAGAAACTCTTCTTTTTTTACAAAAACAAATATTTTTCTTTTATTCAATACTATTTTTTCTTTAATTTTAATATTCCATTCTACTTGTTTATTTATATTTATTTTTCATCTCATTTTCCGTTCTTTTAAATTTTTTTTTTCCCATTTCCCTTATTATTTATTTATTTATTTTTTAATCCTCTAAAATCCTATAAAAAAAATATTTTTCTTCATATTTTAATTGGTCTTTAAATTTTTCTCCCTATATTTTTCCGAATTTTATTTCATTTTTTGTTTTTACTTCCTAAGAATTTCTGTTTTACACTCTTATATGTAAGTGGGTCCAGGGTAGCAATGGCAGAGGAAGGAGCATCTAGTAGAAATTCTACTAGAGTAAGACTCCATGGGACAATCATTAAAATCCCAGTTCCTCTGCCAAACATTTTAAAATGTGGGGAGAAATCCTGTCAAGGTGAGCGAGGTAGCGGTCCCTGGTCTGGGGATCGCAAGAGACAATTGGCGGAGACACACATAAAAGAAAGACATTCTAGGAGAGGGGTTCAGTACACCACCCAGTATGTCTGCCTTGGCTGTAAAAAGGAATTTAATTCCTTTATTTCAGCCGGCAGACATGCAAGACCTTGTACTGAGTCCCTTTCCTCCAGTATTCTCCGCCATTCCCTCGAACTAACCATTGCATCTGCAATGGATGGTTCGCAGGGGTCTTCTTATCTCGCTCACTCTTCTCTCCCCACGTTTTCCCCTTCCAGAATTGAAGGGGACAAAATCATTTTAAAATACCCTGGGAAACCCACGAAGTGTCCTAGGTGTGAGTGGACTACCTTGGCAACTAACACCAGAGCCATGGGTAGTATCCACAGACACCTAGAGACAGCCCACACACTCTGACTAGTTAAATATTGGGAATGCGGAGTGTGTGGATTTGCTGGAGATGGCCCTACACTAAAAGGACATTACCAAAGGTTACATTCCAATCGGATACCCTCCATCCGATTTGCTGGGATATCCAGTATGGATGGCTCCAACCGTGACTCTTCTGCTGCAATGATCTCTCTAGAGGGTGTTACTGCAACAGAAGACGAGCGTGATGAGCTATCCGTGGTGGAAATCCCAGCGATCGAGGAATCCCCTGGTAATGTCCTATCTCCAGCAAATTTTACCGCAAGCCCTATTTTAGATCTTGGGAGGGAGTTCGCCTCCTCTTTTAATACACAAAATTTTAGTTGGCTTTATGAACTCCCCCACAAGAAAATACTAGCCCCACAATTTTATCACAAGAGATTTTAGACCCTTCACCTAACCCTGAGACCTTAACCTTTGTCCCCAGTCAGCAAAGCAATCGAGGACGTAGTCAAAACAGCTCAGAAGAGCAGAGCCAAAGAGACGACGATTTTGTCAGTCTCTGGGTTCCTGCCTTCTTGAGCTGTGGGACTCTACATGACCTAGACGACGTCCTCGCACGTTGCACAGCTGACTGGCTCCCTAAAGCACAAATTTTACAAGACCCTAGCCCTGAACAACCCCGAGGAAACCCTGACAAAAGAAAAAGAAATCAAAACCGGCAGATGCAGAAGGCCCGGCGAAATATCAAGCAAAAGGCGTATGAGGCGAGGAAGATTCAGCGGCTCTTCAACATTTACCCAAGAAGAGCCGTTCGAGAGGTGCTCGAAGACCGTTCACCCTCCTACGATGGTACTGTACAAGCTGCGGAGGAATATCTCAAGAGGACTTACAACCGATTGAGACCATCTCCGCAGCAGTGCCAAAGTGCGAGGGAACTCTACGACACCTGCGACTGGTCCCAACCTTCAGAGGACCAGATGAACTTCCTTAATCGTGCGCCAACCCAACAAGAGCTTGAAGCTAAGCTTCGCCGGGCTACCAACACATCACCAGGGGTTGATGGCCTAGAATACCGTCATCTTAGAGCCATCGACCCCAACTGCATTCTGCTGGAAACAGTTTGTAAAATGGTTTGGAAGCTAGGGGTTCCTAATTGTTGGAAGACATCGCGAACTGTCCCCATTTTCAAGAAAGGGGACACTAGTGACTATTCCAACTTTAGACCAATATCCCTTCTTCCTACCATTTACAAGCTGTTCTCGGGAGTGATCAGCCAGAGAATAACGCAAGTCGCTTCAGACCTTGGCTGGTTATCTCCCGAGCAAAAGGGTTTCCTCCCGGGGGTCCATGGTATTCAGGAACATACACAGCTCTTACAGACGGTTGTCGAGGAGACAAAGACCAAACGAAAGCACATGTCTATTGCATGGCTGGACATGTGCAACGCGTTTGGATCTGTGCCTCACGCCGTTCTGAATGAGCTGTTCACATCACTTCCAATACCAGAGGACCTCCGGCGCATCCTGGTGGACATATATTCGGGAAATCGGATGGATTTTGCCGTTGGGAAAGAATCCATCCGCATTTTACCGACAGCAGGTGTTCGCCAGGGTGACGCTCTTAGCTCCCCTATTTTTAACCTGGCTTCCGGGGCCCTCGTCAGGGCCGGAAAGTCCAATATTAACCCCGGATTTTTATTATTTGGCTCGCTCGTGAAAACCACGGCATATGCTGACGACATTGCCGTGGTTACAAATTCTCCCTTCGAGCTCCAAAATATTTTAAACGTTTTTACCCTCACCGCAAACACCTTGGGGCTGCAATTTAATGCCGGGAAGTGTGCTTGCCTGGTCTTCGACAAAGGCAAGCCGTCTGACGCCCAGTGCCGAATTGGTGATCAATTAATTCGGTGCTTGGGTCCAGACGACCAAGAAACATATCTTGGTACACCAATCGGAGGAAAATTGCGGTTCCGACCACCAACTGACCTTATCCCTAACCTCGACAAGATTGCCGCCTCCCACCTCGCACCATGGCAAAAACTTGAAATCTTCCGTAGCCACCTTCTTCCCTCCCTTTCCCATCACCTCGCTTCGGGTCGGGTCCTGAAAGACTGTCTTACCCAACTGGACACTGAGTGCAGGAAGTTTCTAGGCCTTATTTGCAACCTTCCCAATCACGCAACGGTCCCGTTTTTCTACGCGGACCGGCGGGTTGGGGGCCTAGGAACATGCCGCCTCACTGATGATGCCGATATCTGGACCATCGCCAGGGCTGCTCAGCTCCTCACTTGTAGAGACCCTACAGTGAGGAACATATGCCGAGAGCAGCTCCATGACACCATCCGGCGAGGGTTCAGAAACGAGCATCCAGGAGTGTTGCCAGTTGGGGAATATCTTTCGGGATCCGTGGATGGGGGGCTCTACAGACTGAGGTACGCGGAGGCAGGGTCCAATCTTTGGACTCTTGCCCGCCAAGCTGCAAAACGACTGGGAGTGCGGATTGATGTATCCGGCGACGAAAATCTAAGAATTGTCGCCGATGACGTCTCCGTAAGCCCAGTCAAGGCAGTCCGCGGACTTCGGAAAGTAGCTCGGCAGCGCTATACCAGGGACCTAATTTCTGACAAGAGCCACCAGGGAGTAGTTGCCACTGGCCTCTCCCTGGAAGACAAGTCGAAAGACATGGCTCGCCTGGTATCCTGCCGTACGCCCCTCTCCTTCCGAGAATGGAGATATCTTCACAGGGCCCGGCTCGACATCCTTCCTCTTCGGGGGCACTCGTGGTTTTGCTCACAGGAGCAAGATACGAGTTGCCGCCGATGCGGAAAGGAAAACGAGACCGGGTTTCATGTGCTTAACCACTGTGAAGAAGGTCTCCAGCTCGCCACCAAGAGGCACAACACCATCCAGGATCTCTTGGAGTCGCTGCTAGTCAAGCAAGGACACGACGTCACGATCAACAATGCCATCCCCGGGCAGAGGTTAAGACCGGATGTTGAATTTCAACTATCCGGTTCCCGGGTGATGGTCGACGTCGTGGTCTGCTTTGACCAACCAGGGAGTATGGAGAATGCCTACCAGCGGAAATATGATAAATATTCTTCGCATGGGAGGATTCTCCCCCTGGTTGTCGGGTCTCTTGGATCATGGTACCCCAGGAATGACGAAATCCGTTCGATTCTTGGAATCAACGGAAGATCCTGGGGTGCCTTCCGATTCAGGGCCCGATTGGCAGCGATCCAGGGATCAATGGATATGGTGTGTGCCCATTTCCATCATGGTGCACCAAACCCCGAAGCTGAGGATATCCCCCCTCTTCCCGTAGAAATTCCCTACCCAGTAGATTAGTAGACTCTTTCCCATCTATTTTATTTATGTAATTTTAGCAATATTTTAAAATGCACCTACCCCATACATGTTTATTCCCCTTCCGGAAACCCCTCCATAAACTAACTAACCACTGAACCATCGATGCTGATGAAATCAGTGCGGTTTTATGTCTTTATTCGTTACACATCATTTACAACAGTTTGTTTACTGCTATTTAAAACAATTAATTTTTTTTAGCTATAAATTCTGTAAATGCATCGACTTAATATTTCAGCTTCGATTTCTTACTAGCAGAGCGTAGTTTCGATCTACGGACCTCTGGGTTATGGGCCCAGCACGCTTCCGCTGCGCCACTCTGCTGTTGAAACTTGTTGTCTGCATTACGTTCCAATAACAGCTTTTGTAGCATTTTAAATTGCTGTGTTACTATCATGCATCGACCGCGTACCCAGCATTCTAACACAGAACCATCGATGCAAAATAATGGCAACTACTGTTCCCTACCAACACGAAATGGTTTTGTATTTTTTTGGAACCTCTTACCCTTACCTAAGCAACTTGATTACCATCCGTGCTTTAGCGGAAAATGTTTTAGTCGGAAATAGTCTCTAAAACTGTCGAAGTTTCTTGGCCTCTATAGTATAGGAAAGCACAGAAAGCATCTGGCTAGTGTATCTATCTGATTCCGGTATGTCAATCAAGTTAATCACCACAATTCATTGGGATCTTACTTTAATGATGTACTACAGATCCCAAAAAACAAAATTCGATGGCGTACGTAGCACATGCATTTCAATGTTGTGCATTACTGGAATGCAAAACAGAACATTAGTTGCAAGATTTCGTGGCGCAATGGTAGCGCGCCTGACTCCAGATCAGGAGGTTGCGTGTTCAAATCACGTCGAGATCAGAGGGTTTGTTCTGCATTTTGTGCTTAATTGTATTATTTAACGACTTAAGAGCGACAGCTATTCTAGGA
>NW_025533132.1:7500-22500 GCF_020631705.1 Daphnia magna | reverse complement strand
CGGGAATCGAACCCGGGCCGCCCGCGTGGCAGGCGAGCATTCTACCACTGAACCATCGATGCTGATGAAATCATTGCGGTTTTCTGTCTTTATTCGTTACACATCATTTACAACAGTTTGTTTACTGCTATTTAAAACAATTAATTTTTTTAGCTATAAATTCTGTAAATGCATCGACTTAATATTTCAGCTTCGATTTCTTACTAGCAGAGCGTAGTTTCGATCTACGGACCTCTGGGTTATGGGCCCAGCACGCTTCCGCTGCGCCACTCTGCTGTTGAAACTTGTTGTCTGCATTACGTTCCAATAACAGCTTTTGTAGCATTTTAAATTGCTGTGTTACTATCATGCATCGACCGCGTACCCAGCATTCTAACACAGAACCATCGATGCAAAATAATGGCAACTACTGTTCCCTACCAACACGAAATGGTTTTGTATTTTTTTGGAACCTCTTACCCTTACCTAAGCAACTTGATTACCATCCGTGCTTTAGCGGAAAATGTTTTAGTCGGAAATAGTCTCTAAAACTGTCGAAGTTTCTTGGCCTCTATAGTATAGGAAAGCACAGAAAGCATCTGGCTAGTGTATCTATCTGATTCCGGTATGTCAATCAAGTTAATCACCACAATTCATTGGGATCTTACTTTAATGATGTACTACAGATCCCAAAAAACAAAATTCGATGGCGTACGTAGCACATGCATTTCAATGTTGTGCATTACTGGAATGCAAAACAGAACATTAGTTGCAAGATTTCGTGGCGCAATGGTAGCGCGCCTGACTCCAGATCAGGAGGTTGCGTGTTCAAATCACGTCGAGATCAGAGGGTTTGTTCTGCATTTTGTGCTTAATTGTATTATTTAACGACTTAAGAGCGACAGCTATTCTAGGACAACAATCTTTCGACTTTTAGGACGTGTAAACAATTTGACAATTGCATTCAACAATACTTTTATTTCAAATTGCATATTAATGTTGCGTAAGCAAGTTGTTGCTTACCAAAAATGTAGTAATGTTAAGAGAAGGAGAAGTTCGCCAATTGCATGTAGTGATATACTTAGGGTTCGTGAAGAGGTGATGTAACTAGGGAATCTGATTAGTTACAGTTTGTGTTTGTTACAGTTGCTTATGGATTCTTTGAATGAAAGGTCAATATTGGACGTAAAATGCATCGACCGGGAATCGAACCCGGGCCGCCCGCGTGGCAGGCGAGCATTCTACCACTGAACCATCGATGCTGATGAAATCAGTGCGGTTTTATGTCTTTATTCGTTACACATCATTTACAACAGTTTGTTTACTGCTATTTAAAACAATTAATTTTTTTAGCTATAAATTCTGTAAATGCATCGACTTAATATTTCAGCTTCGATTTCTTACTAGCAGAGCGTAGTTTCGATCTACGGACCTCTGGGTTATGGGCCCAGCACGCTTCCGCTGCGCCACTCTACTGTTGAAACTTGTTGTCTGCATTACGTTCCAATAACAGCTTTTGTAGCATTTTAAATTGCTGTGTTACTATCATGCATCGACCGCGTACCCAGCATTCTAACACAGAACCATCGATGCAAAATAATGGCAACTACTGTTCCCTACCAACACGAAATGGTTTTGTATTTTTTTGGAACCTCTTACCCTTACCTAAGCAACTTGATTACCATCCGTGCTTTAGCGGAAAATGTTTTAGTCGGAAATAGTCTCTAAAACTGTCGAAGTTTCTTGGCCTCTATAGTATAGGAAAGCACAGAAAGCATCTGGCTAGTGTATCTATCTGATTCCGGTATGTCAATCAAGTTAATCACCACAATTCATTGGGAGCTTACTTTAATGATGTACTACAGATCCCAAAAAACAAAATTCGATGGCGTACGTAGCACATGCATTTCAATGTTGTGCATTACTGGAATGCAAAACAGAACATTAGTTGCAAGATTTCGTGGCGCAATGGTAGCGCGCCTGACTCCAGATCAGGAGGTTGCGTGTTCAAATCACGTCGAGATCAGAGGGTTTGTTCTGCATTTTGTGCTTAATTGTATTATTTAACGACTTAAGAGCGACAGCTATTCTAGGACAACAATCTTTCGACTTTTAGGACGTGTAAACAATTTGACAATTGCATTCAACAATACTTTTATTTCAAATTGCATATTAATGTTGCGTAAGCAAGTTGTTGCTTACCAAAAATGTAGTAATGTTAAGAGAAGGAGAAGTTCGCCAATTGCATGTAGTGATATACTTAGGGTTCGTGAAGAGGTGATGTAACTAGGGAATCTGATTAGTTACAGTTTGTGTTTGTTACAGTTGCTTATGGATTCTTTGAATGAAAGGTCAATATTGGACGTAAAATGCATCGACCGGGAATCGAACCCGGGCCGCCCGCGTGGCAGGCGAGCATTCTACCACTGAACCATCGATGCTGATGAAATCATTGCGGTTTTCTGTCTTTATTCGTTACACATCATTTACAACAGTTTGTTTACTGCTATTTAAAACAATTAATTTTTTTTAGCTATAAATTCTGTAAATGCATCGACTTAATATTGTAGCACCGAGGAATAACGCTGAGACTCAAGTAGCGATTAAGATTGTATTCATTGTGGGTGCGCTCACACACACACAGTACTAACAAACAGTTACAACTAGACTGGGGGCACAGCAAGGGACACACACAAGCATTTATGCACTAACGTAGACAGCAGCTACCGGGAGAAATATCTGCTGACAAGACTGCCGGACATCTCGGGTAGAGTTGCGGTCAATAGCCGATACAGAAGCGCCGGACGTGACAACTAGTCCATGGGGCCTCAAATAACCGCGACATCTCCCTCCCTAGATAGCGAGTCGTCCCGACCGCTATTACTTTCCTATAAGACTCTATATCCCAAAAACTCAACATACCATGGGGAACATTTGACCCCTCTACACTCTACAAAGACAATACCTTGCCAAACATCAACCGAGAGAGAGAGAGAGAAAAAAAAAAGTACATGAGTTCATAAAATAACATTAGTTGGGGGATTTTTCCACTTTCAGCAAGTCAACCGCTCCCGCCATCGAAGAATTTCCATGCAGTGTCGCTCTTCTCTACCAATTGGGTCTTCAGCTTTGCCAAGTCCTCCCCTCTGCTTCCCCTTCTCTGTCTCCGGCTGCTTTCACGCCGCTCTTTTTCTTCTCTACATTAATTCCTCCAACATTCTCTCGATCTTTTCCAACCTCGTTTCTACCGTTGCATCTTGCTGCGATGGGTCATACGTGGGTTTTTCCTCCCTTCCCATAACTCCCAGCATTCTCTCGATTTTTTCCAACCTCGTTTCTACCGTTGCATCTTGCTGCGATGGGTCATGCGTGGGTCTTTCCTCCCTTCCCATAACTCCCATAGCCCACTCGTATTGCTTCCCTCGATCGGTCATCTCCTGGAAGCGCTTTACTTCCTGGAGGAACTCATCGCAGTTAGTGGGCTTTAAGCTCCATAATTGTTCTAGTACACTAGGTCTCAACCCCTGCCAGAGATACGATAGCTTCGTGGCTTCGGCCATACGCGCGTTTACCCTCCTGCACAGATCAAGCACGTCGTAGTAGTACTCCAAGGTCGATTCCTCAATTCCTTGCTTCCTCGCACGCAATTTGGCCTCATTATGTCGCACATAGTTTACGGGCGTAAACTGTGTCAACAGTGTCGATTTAATTCCCCTGACCACCGGGGGCCCTTGTACGTCCGACCACGCATTGGGAAGATTGCCCGTTGCCTCCATGCACGCATACCATTTGCCCGCAGCCCCCTCTAATGACAGCTCAATGTGATCCCGTAACTCGTTTTCACCCCATCGGTTGTATCTACCCACCTTTTCGTAGCGATGGATCCAACTCACTACGTCTTCCCCATCCCGACCGGTGAATGTGGGTGGAGTCTGGAATTTGATTTGGGCTGCCATCCCTACGGTATTGAGGGGGGCGACTGCCACGGCCACAACAGAATTCCTCGCTAACCTGCCGCGTAACAATCGAGCGCTTGCAACCGAAGATCTCCGTGGAAAAGCGCCAAAATCCCACTTTACTCCCTCTTCACTGTCCTCAGAATCAGAGCTGTCCTCGCCGTCCGCCCACGCTAGAGTTTCCTCCTCGCTAATACTAGCTTGATGTTGCCCCAAATTACTTACTCTCGTTATTACCCGTGTACGGTCTTCCCACCCGGATAATCCTCCTGGCTCACCTACACAGTCGTCCACTCGACTCCCGTTCCTTCGCACAAGGTTACTCGGGTTGAGGGTTTCGACGATACCACCTACAATTGCTTGATCAACCCTTGGCGCAAATCGCCCAAACTCGTCGTGAGGGCGTTGTCTTCCCCCTGGCTCTACCAGCACCCCCACTCATCTACTGCCTTCTGACTATTTGTCTAAAGCCCGATCCTCAGATCGCCCACAACGGTAACCTACCGCCTCCCGACGAACGACTCTTCGTCTAAATCCGATCTTCCGATCGCTCACAACGGTAACCTACCGCCTCCCGACGAACGACTCTTCGTCTAAATCCGATCCTCCGATCGCTCACAACGGTAACCTACCGCCTCCCGACGAACGACTCTTCGTCCTAACTCCCGATTTTTCAATCGTTACCGGCGGTGATCTACCGCCTTGCAGCGCACCACTGTCCGCCTCTACGCCCACTTAATCACCACTAGGTCCCACCTACCTCCCCAGAAATTCTTATGGCCGTCCCCGCGCTATCGCACCCTAATCGCCCGTCACACGGCCGGTGCTGTGGCTTCGTACCCCAACAGTTTAAGGCGCATAGGCCAGTTGGGTCGACGACTCTCGGAAGCCCCTAACAGCCTCCGCCTCCGCACAACTAGAGCACAATAGAATGAAACAGCGCAAAGACTTACCACAAGTTCTGCATCTCCACCATGTAGCACCGAGGAATAACGCTGAGACTCAAGTAGCGATTAAGATTGTATTCATTGTGGGTGCGCTCACACACACACAGTACTAACAAACAGTTACAACTAGACTGGGGGCACAGCAAGGGACACACACAAGCATTTATGCACTAACGTAGACAGCAGCTACCGGGAGAAATATCTGCTGACAAGACTGCCGGACATCTCGGGTAGAGTTGCGGTCAATAGCCGATACAGAAGCGCCGGACGTGACAACTAGTCCATGGGGCCTCAAATAACCGCGACAATATTTCAGCTTCGATTTCTTACTAGCAGAGCGTAGTTTCGATCTACGGACCTCTGGGTTATGGGCCCAGCACGCTTCCGCTGCGCCACTCTGCTGTTGAAACTTGTTGTCTGCATTACGTTCCAATAACAGCTTTTGTAGCATTTTAAATTGCTGTGTTACTATCATGCATCGACCGCGTACCCAGCATTCTAACACAGAACCATCGATGCAAAATAATGGCAACTACTGTTCCCTACCAACACGAAATGGTTTTGTATTTTTTTGGAACCTCTTACCCTTACCTAAGCAACTTGATTACCATCCGTGCTTTAGCGGAAAATGTTTTAGTCGGAAATAGTCTCTAAAACTGTCGAAGTTTCTTGGCCTCTATAGTATAGGAAAGCACAGAAAGCATCTGGCTAGTGTATCTATCTGATTCCGGTATGTCAATCAAGTTAATCACCACAATTCATTGGGATCTTACTTTAATGATGTACTACAGATCCCAAAAAACAAAATTCGATGGCGTACGTAGCACATGCATTTCAATGTTGTGCATTACTGGAATGCAAAACAGAACATTAGTTGCAAGATTTCGTGGCGCAATGGTAGCGCGCCTGACTCCAGATCAGGAGGTTGCGTGTTCAAATCACGTCGAGATCAGAGGGTTTGTTCTGCATTTTGTGCTTAATTGTATTATTTAACGACTTAAGAGCGACAGCTATTCTAGGACAACAATCTTTCGACTTTTAGGACGTGTAAACAATTTGACAATTGCATTCAACAATACTTTTATTTCAAATTGCATATTAATGTTGCGTAAGCAAGTTGTTGCTTACCAAAAATGTAGTAATGTTAAGAGAAGGAGAAGTTCGCCAATTGCATGTAGTGATATACTTAGGGTTCGTGAAGAGGTGATGTAACTAGGGAATCTGATTAGTTACAGTTTGTGTTTGTTACAGTTGCTTATGGATTCTTTGAATGAAAGGTCAATATTGGACGTAAAATGCATCGACCGGGAATCGAACCCGGGCCGCCCGCGTGGCAGGCGAGCATTCTACCACTGAACCATCGATGCTGATGAAATCAGTGCGGTTTTATGTCTTTATTCGTTACACATCATTTACAACAGTTTGTTTACTGCTATTTAAAACAATTAATTTTTTTTAGCTATAAATTCTGTAAATGCATCGACTTAATATTTCAGCTTCGATTTCTTACTAGCAGAGCGTAGTTTCGATCTACGGACCTCTGGGTTATGGGCCCAGCACGCTTCCGCTGCGCCACTCTGCTGTTGAAACTTGTTGTCTGCATTACGTTCCAATAACAGCTTTTGTAGCATTTTAAATTGCTGTGTTACTATCATGCATCGACCGCGTACCCAGCATTCTAACACAGAACCATCGATGCAAAATAATGGCAACTACTGTTCCCTACCAACACGAAATGGTTTTGTATTTTTTTGGAACCTCTTACCCTTACCTAAGCAACTTGATTACCATCCGTGCTTTAGCGGAAAATGTTTTAGTCGGAAATAGTCTCTAAAACTGTCGAAGTTTCTTGGCCTCTATAGTATAGGAAAGCACAGAAAGCATCTGGCTAGTGTATCTATCTGATTCCGGTATGTCAATCAAGTTAATCACCACAATTCATTGGGATCTTACTTTAATGATGTACTACAGATCCCAAAAAACAAAATTCGATGGCGTACGTAGCACATGCATTTCAATGTTGTGCATTACTGGAATGCAAAACAGAACATTAGTTGCAAGATTTCGTGGCGCAATGGTAGCGCGCCTGACTCCAGATCAGGAGGTTGCGTGTTCAAATCACGTCGAGATCAGAGGGTTTGTTCTGCATTTTGTGCTTAATTGTATTATTTAACGACTTAAGAGCGACAGCTATTCTAGGACAACAATCTTTCGACTTTTAGGACGTGTAAACAATTTGACAATTGCATTCAACAATACTTTTATTTCAAATTGCATATTAATGTTGCGTAAGCAAGTTGTTGCTTACCAAAAATGTAGTAATGTTAAGAGAAGGAGAAGTTCGCCAATTGCATGTAGTGATATACTTAGGGTTCGTGAAGAGGTGATGTAACTAGGGAATCTGATTAGTTACAGTTTGTGTTTGTTACAGTTGCTTATGGATTCTTTGAATGAAAGGTCAATATTGGACGTAAAATGCATCGACCGGGAATCGAACCCGGGCCGCCCGCGTGGCAGGCGAGCATTCTACCACTGAACCATCGATGCTGATGAAATCATTGCGGTTTTCTGTCTTTATTCGTTACACATCATTTACAACAGTTTGTTTACTGCTATTTAAAACAATTAATTTTTTTAGCTATAAATTCTGTAAATGCATCGACTTAATATTTCAGCTTCGATTTCTTACTAGCAGAGCGTAGTTTCGATCTACGGACCTCTGGGTTATGGGCCCAGCACGCTTCCGCTGCGCCACTCTGCTGTTGAAACTTGTTGTCTGCATTACGTTCCAATAACAGCTTTTGTAGCATTTTAAATTGCTGTGTTACTATCATGCATCGACCGCGTACCCAGCATTCTAACACAGAACCATCGATGCAAAATAATGGCAACTACTGTTCCCTACCAACACGAAATGGTTTTGTATTTTTTTGGAACCTCTTACCCTTACCTAAGCAACTTGATTACCATCCGTGCTTTAGCGGAAAATGTTTTAGTCGGAAATAGTCTCTAAAACTGTCGAAGTTTCTTGGCCTCTATAGTATAGGAAAGCACAGAAAGCATCTGGCTAGTGTATCTATCTGATTCCGGTATGTCAATCAAGTTAATCACCACAATTCATTGGGATCTTACTTTAATGATGTACTACAGATCCCAAAAAACAAAATTCGATGGCGTACGTAGCACATGCATTTCAATGTTGTGCATTACTGGAATGCAAAACAGAACATTAGTTGCAAGATTTCGTGGCGCAATGGTAGCGCGCCTGACTCCAGATCAGGAGGTTGCGTGTTCAAATCACGTCGAGATCAGAGGGTTTGTTCTGCATTTTGTGCTTAATTGTATTATTTAACGACTTAAGAGCGACAGCTATTCTAGGACAACAATCTTTCGACTTTTAGGACGTGTAAACAATTTGACAATTGCATTCAACAATACTTTTATTTCAAATTGCATATTAATGTTGCGTAAGCAAGTTGTTGCTTACCAAAAATGTAGTAATGTTAAGAGAAGGAGAAGTTCGCCAATTGCATGTAGTGATATACTTAGGGTTCGTGAAGAGGTGATGTAACTAGGGAATCTGATTAGTTACAGTTTGTGTTTGTTACAGTTGCTTATGGATTCTTTGAATGAAAGGTCAATATTGGACGTAAAATGCATCGACCGGGAATCGAACCCGGGCCGCCCGCGTGGCAGGCGAGCATTCTACCACTGAACCATCGATGCTGATGAAATCAGTGCGGTTTTATGTCTTTATTCGTTACACATCATTTACAACAGTTTGTTTACTGCTATTTAAAACAATTAATTTTTTTTAGCTATAAATTCTGTAAATGCATCGACTTAATATTTCAGCTTCGATTTCTTACTAGCAGAGCGTAGTTTCGATCTACGGACCTCTGGGTTATGGGCCCAGCACGCTTCCGCTGCGCCACTCTGCTGTTGAAACTTGTTGTCTGCATTACGTTCCAATAACAGCTTTTGTAGCATTTTAAATTGCTGTGTTACTATCATGCATCGACCGCGTACCCAGCATTCTAACACAGAACCATCGATGCAAAATAATGGCAACTACTGTTCCCTACCAACACGAAATGGTTTTGTATTTTTTTGGAACCTCTTACCCTTACCTAAGCAACTTGATTACCATCCGTGCTTTAGCGGAAAATGTTTTAGTCGGAAATAGTCTCTAAAACTGTCGAAGTTTCTTGGCCTCTATAGTATAGGAAAGCACAGAAAGCATCTGGCTAGTGTATCTATCTGATTCCGGTATGTCAATCAAGTTAATCACCACAATTCATTGGGAGCTTACTTTAATGATGTACTACAGATCCCAAAAAACAAAATTCGATGGCGTACGTAGCACATGCATTTCAATGTTGTGCATTACTGGAATGCAAAACAGAACATTAGTTGCAAGATTTCGTGGCGCAATGGTAGCGCGCCTGACTCCAGATCAGGAGGTTGCGTGTTCAAATCACGTCGAGATCAGAGGGTTTGTTCTGCATTTTGTGCTTAATTGTATTATTTAACGACTTAAGAGCGACAGCTATTCTAGGACAACAATCTTTCGACTTTTAGGACGTGTAAACAATTTGACAATTGCATTCAACAATACTTTTATTTCAAATTGCATATTAATGTTGCGTAAGCAAGTTGTTGCTTACCAAAAATGTAGTAATGTTAAGAGAAGGAGAAGTTCGCCAATTGCATGTAGTGATATACTTAGGGTTCGTGAAGAGGTGATGTAACTAGGGAATCTGATTAGTTACAGTTTGTGTTTGTTACAGTTGCTTATGGATTCTTTGAATGAAAGGTCAATATTGGACGTAAAATGCTTCGACCGGGAATCGAACCCGGGCCGCCCGCGTGGCAGGCGAGCATTCTACCACTGAACCATCGATGCTGATGAAATCAGTGCGGTTTTATGTCTTTATTCGTTACACATCATTTAACTGATGAAATGTTTTAGCTCCTTGTATTATTTTTACATTTTATCCATTTACATCCAAAAAACCCTTTAAAAAAAATTTTTTATTATGCTTTAACCAAAACAAATATTGAATTTTAATGCATATCTTTCTTTAATTTTAGTACTCTATAGAATTTATTTATTTATTCTTTTCATCCATGATTTTTTTTTTCATTTGATTTCACACTTTCTTCGGTTTTTAAATTATTATTTTTTTTTTTTAAATTCTTCATTAATTTTTTTATTCCACAATTTCTTTGTTTTTAAAATTTTTTCTTTATTCTTCACTAAATTTTTTTATTCCACAATTTCTTCGGTTTCTTTTTTTTTATTCTTTACAAAATTATTTAATTTTTAATTTTTAGTACTTAAAACATCTATTTTGCTATTTTTTTCTTTCTTTCTTAAATTTCTAAATTCCTCTCTTTCTATATTTTTTTAGAATCTTCTCTTCAGATTTTTAATGGTTTTTTTTAAATTTTTCTAACAATATTTTACCGATTTTTTCTTTATTTGTTTGTTTTTAGTCAATAAGAATTACTGTTTTATTCTTTCATATGTAAGTGGGCCCAGGGTAGCAATGGCAGAGGTAGGAGCATCTAGTAGAAATGCTACTAGAGTAAGACTCCATGGGACAATCATTAAAATCCCAGTTCCTCTGCCAATTATTTTAAAATGTGGGGAGAAATCCTGTCAAGGTGAGCGAGGTAGCGGTCCCTGGTCTGGGGATCGCAAGAGACAATTGGCGGAGACACACATAAAAGAAAGACATTCTAGGAGAGGGGTTCAGTACACCACCCAGTATGTCTGCCTTGGCTGTAAAAAGGAATTTAATTCCTTTATTTCAGCCGGCAGACATGCAAGACCTTGTACTGAGTCCCTTTCCTCCAGTATTCTCCGCCAATCCCTCGAACTAACCATTGCATCTGCAATGGATGGTTCCTGCAGGGGTCTCCTAATCCCGCTCACTCTTCTCTCCCCACGTTTTCCCCTTCCAGAATTGAAGGGGACAAAATCATTTTAAAATACCCTGGTAAACCCACGAAGTGTCCTAGGTGTGAGTGGACTACCTTGGCAACTAACACCAGAGCAATGGGTAGTATCCACAGACACCTAGAGACAGCCCACACACTCCGACTAGTTAAATATTGGGAATGCGGAGTGTGTGGATTTGCTGGAGATGGCCCTACACTAAAAGGACATTACCAAAGGTTACATTCTAATAACAACCCATCACCCTCCATCCGATTTGCTGGGATATCCAGTATGGATGGCTCAAACCGTGACTCTTCTGCTGCAGTGATCTCTCTAGAGGATGTTACTGCAACAGAAGACGAGCGTGATGAGCTATCCGTGGTGGAAATCCCAGCGATCGAGGAATCCCCTGGTAATGTCCTATCTCCAGCAAATTTTACCGCTAGCCCTATTTTAGATCTTGGGAGGGAGTTCGCCTCCTCTTTTAATACACAAAATTTTAGTTGGCTTTATGAACTCCCCCCACAAGAAAATACTAGCCCCACAATTTTATCACAAGAGATTTTAGACCCTTCACCTAACCCCGAGACCTTATCCTTTGTCCCCAGTCAGCACAGCAATCGAGGACGTAGTCACCACAGCTCAGAAGAGCAGAGTCAAAGAGACGACGATTTTGTCAGTCTCTGGGTTCCTGCCTTCTTGAGCTGTGAGACTCTACATGACCTAGACGATGTCCTCGAACGTTGCACAGCTGACTGGCTCCCTAAAGCACAAATTTTACAAGACCCTAGCCCTGAACAACCCCGAGGAAACCCTGACAAAAGAAAAAGAAACCAAAACCGGCAGATGCAGAAGGCCCGGCGACATATCAAGCAAAAGGCGTACGAGGCGAGGAAGATTCAGCGGCTCTTCAACATTTACCCAAGAAGAGCCGTTCGACAGGTGCTCGAAGACCGTTTACCCTCCTACGATGGTACTGTACAAGCTGCGGAGGAATATCTCAAGAGGACTTACAACCGATTGAGACCATCTCCGCAGCAGTGCCAAAGTGCGAGGGAACTCTACGACACCTGCGACTGGTCCCAACCTTCAGAGGACCAGATGAACTTCCTTAATCGTGCGCCAACCCAACAAGAGCTTGAAGCTAAGCTCCGCCGGGCTACCAACACATCACCAGGGGTTGATGGCCTAGAATACCGTCATCTTAGAGCCATCGACCCCAACTGCCTTCTGCTGGAAACAGTTTGTAAAATGGTTTGGAAGCTAGGGGTTCCTAATTGTTGGAAGACATCGCGAACTGTCCCCATTTTCAAGAAAGGGGACACTAGCGACTATTCCAACTTTAGACCAATATCCCTTCTTCCTACCATTTACAAACTGTTCTCGGGAGTGATCAGCCAGAGAATAACGCAAGTCGCTTCAGACCTTGGCTGGTTATCTCCCGAGCAAAGGGTTTCCTCCCGGGGGTCCATGGTATTCAGGAACATACACAGCTCTTACAGACGGTTGTCGAGGAGACAAAGACCAAACGAAAGCACATGTCTATTGCATGGCTGGACATGTGCAACGCGTTTGGATCTGTGCCTCACGCCGTTCTGAATGAGCTGTTCACATCACTTCCAATACCAGAGGACCTCCGGCGCATCCTGGTGGACATATATTCGGGAAATCGGATGGATTTTGCCGTCGGGAAAGAATCCATCCGCATTTTCCCAACAGCAGGTGTTCGCCAGGGTGACGCTCTTAGTTCCCCTATTTTTAACCTGGCTTCCGAACCCCTCGTCAGGGCCGGAAAGTCCAATATTAACCCCGGATTTTTAATATTTGGCTCGCTCCGAGAAAACCACGGCATATGCTGACGACATTGCCGTGGTTACAAATTCTCCCTCCGAGCTCCAAAACATTTTAAACGTTTTTACCCTCACCGCAAACACCTTGGGGCTGCAATTTAATGCCGGGAAGTGTGCTTGCCTGGTCTTCGACAAAGGCAAGCCGTCTGACGCCCAGTGCCGAATTGGTGATCAATTAATTCGGTGCTTGGGTCCAGACGACCAAGAAACATATCTTGGTACACCGATCGGAGGAAAATTGCGGTTCCGACCACCAACTGACCTTATCCCTAACCTGGACAAGATTGCCGCCTCCCACCTCGCACCATGGCAAAAACTTGAAATCTTCCGTAGCCACCTTCTTCCCTCCCTTTCCCATCACCTCGCTTCGGGTCGGGTCCTGAAAGACTGTCTTACCCAACTGGACACTGAGTGTAGGAAGTTTCTAGGCCTAATTTGCAACCTTCCCAATCACGCAACGGTCCCGTTTTTCTACGCGGACCGGCGGGTTGGGGGCCTAGGAACATGCCGCCTCACTGATGATGCCGATATCTGGACCATCGCCAGGGGCTGCTCAGCTCCTCACTTGTAGAGACCCTACAGTGAGGAACATATGCCGAGAGCAGCTCCATGACACCATCCGGCGAGGGTTCAGAAACGAGCATCCAGGAGTGTTGCCAGTTGGAGAATATCTTTCGGGATCCGTGGATGGGGGCTCTACAGACTGAGGTACGCGGAGGCAGGGTCCAATCTTTGGACTCTTGCCCGCCAAGCTGCCAAACGACTGGGAGTGCGGATTGATGTATCCGGCGACGAAAATCTAAGAATTGTCGCCGATGACGTCTCCGTAAGCCCAGTCAAGGCAGTCCGCGGACTTCGGAAAGTAGCTCGGCAGCGCTATACCAGGGACCTAATTTCCGACAAGAGCCACCAGGGAGTAGTTGCCACTGGCCTCTCCCTGGAAGACAAGTCGAAAGACATGGCTCGCCTGGTATCCTGCCGTACGCCCCTCTCCTTCCGCGACTGGAGATATCTTCACAGGGCCCGGCTCGACATCCTTCCTCTTCGGGGGCACTCGTGGTTTTGCTCACAGGAGCAAGATACGAGTTGCCGCCGATGCGGAAAGGAAAACGAGACCGGGTTTCATGTGCTTAACCACTGTGAAGAAGGTCTCCAGCTCGCCACCAAGAGGCACAACACCATCCAAGATCTCTTGGAATCGCTGCTAGTCAAGCAGGGACATGACGTCACGATCAACAATGCCATCCCCGGGCAAAGGTTAAGACCGGATGTTGAATTTCAACTATCCGGTTCCCGGGTGATGGTTGACGTCGTGGTCTGCTATGACCAACCAGGGAGTATGGAGAATGCCTACCAGCGGAAATATGATAAATATTCTTCGCATGGGAGGATTCTCCCCCTGGTTGTCGGGTCTCTTGGATCATGGTACCCCAGGAACGACGAAATCCGTTCGATTCTCGGAATCAACGGAAGATCCTGGGGTGCCTTCCGATTCAAGGCCCGATTGGCAGCGATCCAGGGATCAATGGATATGGTGTGTTCCCATTTCCATCATGGTGCACCAAACCCCGAAGCTGAGGATATCCCCCTTTTCCCGTAGAAACTCCCTACCCAGTAGATTAGTAGATTCTTTCCCTCATATTTTATTTATGTAATTTTAGTAATATTTTAAAATGCACCTACCTCATACATGTTTATTCCCCTTCCGGAAACCCCTCCATAAACTAACCACTGAACCATCGATGCTGATGAAATCAGTGCGGTTTTATGTCTTTATTCGTTACACATCATTTACAACAGTTTGTTTACTGCTATTTAAAACAATTAATTTTTTTAGCTATAAATTCTGTAAATGCATCGACTTAATATTTCAGCTTCGATTTCTTACTAGCAGAGCGTAGTTTCGATCTACGGACCTCTGGGTTATGGGCCCAGCACGCTTCCGCTGCGCCACTCTGCTGTTGAAACTTGTTGTCTGCATTACGTTCCAATAACAGCTTTTGTAGCATTTTAAATTGCTGTGTTACTATCATGCATCGACCGCGTACCCAGCATTCTAACACAGAACCATCGATGCAAAATAATGGCAACTACTGTTCCCTACCAACACGAAATGGTTTTGTATTTTTTTGGAACCTCTTACCCTTACCTAAGCAACTTGATTACCATCCGTGCTTTAGCGGAAAATGTTTTAGTCGGAAATAGTCTCTAAAACTGTCGAAGTTTCTTGGCCTCTATAGTATAGGAAAGCACAGAAAGCATCTGGCTAGTGTATCTATCTGATTCCGGTATGTCAATCAAGTTAATCACCACAATTCATT
>NW_025533132.1:0-5000 GCF_020631705.1 Daphnia magna | reverse complement strand
CTGACTCCAGATCAGGAGGTTGCGTGTTCAAATCACGTCGAGATCAGAGGGTTTGTTCTGCATTTTGTGCTTAATTGTATTATTTAACGACTTAAGAGCGACAGCTATTCTAGGACAACAATCTTTCGACTTTTAGGACGTGTAAACAATTTGACAATTGCATTCAACAATACTTTTATTTCAAATTGCATATTAATGTTGCGTAAGCAAGTTGTTGCTTACCAAAAATGTAGTAATGTTAAGAGAAGGAGAAGTTCGCCAATTGCATGTAGTGATATACTTAGGGTTCGTGAAGAGGTGATGTAACTAGGGAATCTGATTAGTTACAGTTTGTGTTTGTTACAGTTGCTTATGGATTCTTTGAATGAAAGGTCAATATTGGACGTAAAATGCATCGACCGGGAATCGAACCCGGGCCGCCCGCGTGGCAGGCGAGCATTCTACCACTGAACCATCGATGCTGATGAAATCAGTGCGGTTTTATGTCTTTAATCGTTACACATCATTTACAACAGTTTGTTTACTGCTATTTAAAACAATTAATTTTTTTTAGCTATAAATTCTGTAAATGCATCGACTTAATATTTCAGCTTCGATTTCTTACTAGCAGAGCGTAGTTTCGATCTACGGACCTCTGGGTTATGGGCCCAGCACGCTTCCGCTGCGCCACTCTGCTGTTGAAACTTGTTGTCTGCATTACGTTCCAATAACAGCTTTTGTAGCATTTTAAATTGCTGTGTTACTATCATGCATCGACCGCGTACCCAGCATTCTAACACAGAACCATCGATGCAAAATAATGGCAACTACTGTTCCCTACCAACACGAAATGGTTTTGTATTTTTTGGAACCTCTTACCCTTACCTAAGCAACTTGATTACCATCCGTGCTTTAGCGGAAAATGTTTTAGTCGGAAATAGTCTCTAAAACTGTCGAAGTTTCTTGGCCTCTATAGTATAGGAAAGCACAGAAAGCATCTGGCTAGTGTATCTATCTGATTCCGGTATGTCAATCAAGTTAATCACCACAATTCATTGGGATCTTACTTTAATGATGTACTACAGATCCCAAAAAACAAAATTCGATGGCGTACGTAGCACATGCATTTCAATGTTGTGCATTACTGGAATGCAAAACAGAACATTAGTTGCAAGATTTCGTGGCGCAATGGTAGCGCGCCTGACTCCAGATCAGGAGGTTGCGTGTTCAAATCACGTCGAGATCAGAGGGTTTGTTCTGCATTTTGTGCTTAATTGTATTATTTAACGACTTAAGAGCGACAGCTATTCTAGGACAACAATCTTTCGACTTTTAGGACGTGTAAACAATTTGACAATTGCATTCAACAATACTTTTATTTCAAATTGCATATTAATGTTGCGTAAGCAAGTTGTTGCTTACCAAAAATGTAGTAATGTTAAGAGAAGGAGAAGTTCGCCAATTGCATGTAGTGATATACTTAGGGTTCGTGAAGAGGTGATGTAACTAGGGAATCTGATTAGTTACAGTTTGTGTTTGTTACAGTTGCTTATGGATTCTTTGAATGAAAGGTCAATATTGGACGTAAAATGCATCGACCGGGAATCGAACCCGGGCCGCCCGCGTGGCAGGCGAGCATTCTACCACTGAACCATCGATGCTGATGAAATCAGTGCGGTTTTATGTCTTTATTCGTTACACATCATTTACAACAGTTTGTTTACTGCTATTTAAAACAATTAATTTTTTTAGCTATAAATTCTGTAAATGCATCGACTTAATATTTCAGCTTCGATTTCTTACTAGCAGAGCGTAGTTTCGATCTACGGACCTCTGGGTTACGGGCCCAGCACGCTTCCGCTGCGCCACTCTCCTGTTGAAACTTGTTGTCTGCATTACGTTCCAATAACAGCTTTTGTAGCATTTTAAATTGCTGTGTTACTATCATGCATCGACCGCGTACCCAGCATTCTAACACAGAACCATCGATGCAAAATAATGGCAACTACTGTTCCCTACCAACACGAAATGGTTTTGTATTTTTTTGGAACCTCTTACCCTTACCTAAGCAACTTGATTACCATCCGTGCTTTAGCGGAAAATGTTTTAGTCGGAAATAGTCTCTAAAACTGTCGAAGTTTCTTGGCCTCTATAGTATAGGAAAGCACAGAAAGCATCTGGCTAGTGTATCTATCTGATTCCGGTATGTCAATCAAGTTAATCACCACAATTCATTGGGATCTTACTTTAATGATGTACTACAGATCCCAAAAAACAAAATTCGATGGCGTACGTAGCACATGCATTTCAATGTTGTGCATTACTGGAATGCAAAACAGAACATTAGTTGCAAGATTTCGTGGCGCAATGGTAGCGCGCCTGACTCCAGATCAGGAGGTTGCGTGTTCAAATCACGTCGAGATCAGAGGGTTTGTTCTGCATTTTGTGCTTAATTGTATTATTTAACGACTTAAGAGCGACAGCTATTCTAGGACAACAATCTTTCGACTTTTAGGACGTGTAAACAATTTGACAATTGCATTCAACAATACTTTTATTTCAAATTGCATATTAATGTTGCGTAAGCAAGTTGTTGCTTACCAAAAATGTAGTAATGTTAAGAGAAGGAGAAGTTCGCCAATTGCATGTAGTGATATACTTAGGGTTCGTGAAGAGGTGATGTAACTAGGGAATCTGATTAGTTACAGTTTGTGTTTGTTACAGTTGCTTATGGATTCTTTGAATGAAAGGTCAATATTGGACGTAAATGCATCGACCGGGAATCGAACCCGGGCCGCCCGCGTGGCAGGCGAGCATTCTACCACTGAACCATCGATGTTGATGAAATCAGTGCGGTTTTATGTCTTTATTCGTTACACATCATTTACAACAGTTTGTTTACTGCTATTTAAAACAATTAATTTTTTTTAGCTATAAATTCTGTAAATGCATCGACTTAATATTTCAGCTTCGATTTCTTACTAGCAGAGCGTAGTTTCGATCTACGGACCTCTGGGTTATGGGCCCAGCACGCTTCCGCTGCGCCACTCTGCTGTTGAAACTTGTTGTCTGCATTACGTTCCAATAACAGCTTTTGTAGCATTTTAAATTGCTGTGTTACTATCATGCATCGACCGCGTACCCAGCATTCTAACACAGAACCATCGATGCAAAATAATGGCAACTACTGTTCCCTACCAACACGAAATGGTTTTGTATTTTTTTGGAACCTCATACCCCTTACCTAAGCAACTTGATTACCATCCGTGCTTTAGCGGAAAATGTTTTAGTCGGAAATAGTCTCTAAAACTGTCGAAGTTTCTTGGCCTCTATAGTATAGGAAAGCACAGAAAGCATCTGGCTAGTGTATCTATCGGATTCCGGTATGTCAATCAAGTTAATCACCACAATTCATTGGGATCTTAACTTTAATGATGTACTACAGATCCCAAAAAACAAAATTCGATGGCGTACGTAGCACATGCATTTCAATGTTGTGCATTACTGGAATGCAAAACAGAACATTAGTTGCAAGATTTCGTGGCGCAATGGTAGCGCGCCTGACTCCAGATCAGGAGGTTGCGTGTTCAAATCACGTCGAGATCAGAGGGTTTGTTCTGCATTTTGTGCTTAATTGTATTATTTAACGACTTAAGAGCGACAGCTATTCTAGGACAACAATCTTTCGACTTTTAGGACGTGTAAACAATTTGACAATTGCATTCAACAATACTTTTATTTCAAATTGCATATTAATGTTGCGTAAGCAAGTTGTTGCTTACCAAAAATGTAGTAATGTTAAGAGAAGGAGAAGTTCGCCAATTGCATGTAGTGATATACTTAGGGTTCGTGAAGAGGTGATGTAACTAGGGAATCTGATTAGTTACAGTTTGTGTTTGTTACAGTTGCTTATGGATTCTTTGAATGAAAGGTCAATATTGGACGTAAAATGCATCGACCGGGAATCGAACCCGGGCCGCCCGCGTGGCAGGCGAGCATTCTACCACTGAATCTTTCCAAAATTTGAAAAAAAATGCTTAAAGCGACCTTTATTTTTTAAAGAGCCGTTTGTATTTGAGGCATCGCGGACACTTAAGTCGCGCGGCACCCAGATGGCTTGGAAGGCAACCATGCTTCGTGTAGAGCAGACGTGTTTTTAAAGAGCTCCCGTTGTCACTGATGAAATGTTTTAGCTCCTTGTATTATTTTTACATTTTATCCATTTACATCCAAAAAACCCTTTAAAAAAAAATTTTTTTATTATGCTTTAACCAAAACAAATATTGAATTTTAATGCATATCTTTCTTTAATTTTAGTACTCTATAGAATTTATTTATTTATTCTTTTCATCCATGAATTTTTTTTATTTGATTTCACACTTTCTTCGGGTTTTTAAATTATTATTATTATTTTTTTTAATTCTTCATTAATTTTTTTATACCACAATTTCTTTGTTTTTAAAATTTTTTCTTTATTCTTCACTAAATTTTTTTATTCCACAATTTCTTCGGTTTCTATTTTTTTATTCTTTACAAAATTATTTAATTTTTAATTTTTAGTACTTAAAACATCTATTTTTCTATTTTTTTCTTTCTTTCTTAAATTTCTAAATTCCTCTCTTTCTATATTTTTTTAGAATTTTCTCTTCAGATTTTTAATGGTTTTTTTAAATTTTTCTAACAATATTTTACCGATTTTTTCTTTATTTGTTTGTTTTTAGTCAATAAGAATTACTGTTTTATTCTTTCATATGTAAGTGGGCCCAGGGTAGCAATGGCAGAGGTAGGAGCATCTAGTAGAAATGCTACTAGAGTAAGACTCCATGGGACAATCATTAAAATCCCAGTTCCTCTGCCAATTATTTTAAAATGTGGGGAGAAATCCTGTCAAGGTGAGCGAGGTAGCGGTCCCTGGTCTGGGGATCGCAAGAGACAATTAGCGAGACACACATAAAAGAAAGACATTCTAGGAGAGGGTTCAGTACACCACCTACAGGCTCACTGGCTGGGCATGAATTTAA